>NC_014693.1:0-29672 GCF_024610255.1 Lodderomyces jiufengensis
CCATGGCATGATGCCGATTAAGCTCGAAGTAGTATCTATCTCGGACTTTATCGAATGATTATCTTCAGCTGAGTAAGTTTAACCTTTTCCTTATAAAAAGAATAGGTATATATATTCCCCTTATATATTATATATATAAATAAATATATCTCCTATTTACCCCCCCTCTTCGAGGGGGGGGAGTTAATATATATATTAATAGGAGAGATATCTAAAGAGATATTAAGTATTATGCCCCTCCTTCGGAGAACCTCCGAAGGAGGGGGTAAAGATATCTCTATCTGGAGATAGGTTATATTCTATTATATAGAATATAAATCTATTATAAAGAAATAGTCCCTGTAGCTTAAAGGTAAAGCAAAATACTGTTAATATTTAGACATTAGTTCGATTCTAATCGGGGACGTATAAATAATGACCCCCCCACACAAGGGGGGAGGTTATCACCCCTCAAAGGAGTACCTCCTTTGAGGGGTAATAAAGATTTATAAATATAAAGGGGTAAACCCTATACGAGAATGTACAGACTTTGTTTAATTGATATAATAATTCCATATATGGGATTATAAGTATCAATTACTTTTAATTAAAATAAAAATGACTTTAATCAGTGGAATTTGTAGTCTTCTAGCATTAAGCTTATTATCGCCTGTACAAAGTATTGTTGCGTTAATAGCTTTATTTGTTAGTGTGGCAATTAGCTTATATTCGAGCGGATATATTCTTATGGGGATACTATATATCTTAATATATGTAGGAGCTATTGCTATTTTATTCTTATTCATTCTATCTTTATTAAATATTGAATATAGTTATAAAGGAACTTTTAATAAAAAAATAGTTTATGTTTTATTAATATGTTTAATACCTTTAGATTTATTATATGAAACATTTGATACAGTAGAAAATATAAATTTTGACATTGTTGAAAATATAAATGGTATATACTCTACAAGTTCTTTACAGAATTGAGATTTAGAGTTAAGTACAGTAGGTACTGTATTCTATACAGAATATGCTATACCTCTAATAATTATATCTTTAATTTTAGTATTATCTGTTATAGGGGCGATTGCAATAACTAAATAATGCAGTATGTAGAATTATTAATTATGTTTGTTAGTGTTCTTTTAGCTGTTGCTTTTTTAACAGTAGCTGAAAGAAAGACAATGGGTTATATGCAAAGACGTGTCGGACCTAATGCTGTAGGTTATTTAGGAGTTTTAATGGCTATTGCTGATGCTGCTAAATTATTACTTAAAGAAATAATTACACCTACTCATGCAGATAAATTCATATTATTCCTTAGTCCTATGATTGCATTAGTATCTTCACTTCTTTGTTGATCTATAATTCCTTTTGCACCAGGTGTTACTATATATGATAGTAATTATGGATTTATTTTAATGTTAGCTATTAGTAGTGTTGGAAGTTTTGGACCTTTACTTGCTGGATGATCCGGTAATAGTAAATATTCTTTACTAGGTAGTATTCGTGCTACTGCACAATTAATTAGTTATGAATTAATTTTAACTACTATTGTTTTAATATGTATTTTATTAGCTGGTACAATGAATTTAAGTAAATATGTAGAATTACAAGAATCAATTTGAATAGGTATACCATTACTTCCTTTATCTATAATGTGATATATAGGTTGTGTTGCTGAAACAGCTAGACCTCCATTTGATGAAGTAGAAGCTGAATCTGAATTAGTTTCAGGTCATATGACTGAATATTCATCTTCTATATTTGTTCTTTTCTTCTTATCTGAATATGCTTCAATCTTATTCTTATCTACTTTAACTGCTATCTTATTCTTTGGTGGTGGTACTGGTATTATATTAGCTTTAAAAGCTAATGTATTTGCTTATTCTTATATTTGAGTAAGAGCTACTTTACCTCGGGTTAGATATGATAGATTAATCCATCTATGTTGAATGGTATTCTTACCTGTATTATTCGGTGTAGCTATATTTATACCTGTACTAATTTATTCATTAGACGCAATTATATTATTATAACTATTCTTCTCTCCCCTCCCCCCTTCGGGGCAGGATCCCCTGCCCCGAAGGGGGTTTATCTCTGCTCCTAATATATAATCCTTATAGTTATACATAATAAAACTATGTGTATATACTTATAGTATAGGGAAGGAGGAAATTATTTATAGGTGAGATATTTCTTATACAATATATTATTTCATATTTAAGATAAATAAATTAAATGAATATTCCCTCCCGGAAGGGAGGGATATCCTAACCCTCTTGGGGCAGAATATTATAGGTTAAACTTAATATCTTATAAATAAAAGTATGATAAATAATAGAGAACTTAAATGCTTTATAGTTTAATGGTAAAACATTATACTTCTAATATAACAATTTAGGTTCGATTCCTAATAGGGCATGAGTTGTTCGATTAAGGGTAAATCACAGATCTTACACGTCTTAGCTAATGGTTCGAATCCATTACGACTCATACCTCCCTTTCTCCTGCAATCCTAAGAATCTTCGCATATTTGGGAGAATAGTCATTATAGATTCGAACTATCCCGGCTATTTGGTAATCTTCTATATTTATATAAATGTAGAAGATCAGTAAAGGAGGCGGCATGGTTCGAATCCATTACGACTCATACCCCCCGAAAAAGAAGGGTATTTGATAGTTGTCAACTATCTCCCATAGAGTAGTGATAGATTCGAACTATCCCGACCTTTGAAAGTATCCAATATTTATAAATATTGGATATTAGGAAAGGGGACGGAATGGTTCGAATCCATTACTCTGCCCCTCCAATGTGTATTGGAGGGGGAGAAGATAAGGGTATAGCTTAATGGTAAAGCAGATGTCTTCAACACATTGCATAATAGTTCGATTCTATTTGCCCTTGACTCTCTATTGATTTAATTAAATTGGTATTATATCAAATAGGATTATTATTCAAAGAACCAATATAACTTTCCTTCTGTGAGTTATTTTATATACTTAGCCTTTGTAGCTTAATGGTTAAAGCAATCGCTTGAAGCGCGGTCTATCTGAGTTCAAGTCTCATCGAAGGCATTTAATATATACCTATCCCCCCCCCGTAAAGCAATGCTTTACGGGGACAACATAAGACAATTATAGCAGTATCTCCCGCCATGCGGTACAGCATGGCGGGAAAAAGAGGGAATGTCGTCTAATGGGCTCCCCCCGCCCAGCTTAAGCTGGGCGGGGAGACTATAAGACATTTGTACAAGTTTTATATTCTTGGGTTGTATTTATATACTTCCTAATTATTTTATTTTTGAGGGAATGTCGTCTAATGGTAAAGACTTTATCCTTTTAAGTTAAATATATTGGTTCAATTCCAATCATTCCTATCATATATACTTATTGTATTATTATTAATTATAAAATTATGACAAATAACGTTAGAGGATATCTACAATTACATCCTTTCCATTTAGTAGGTCCATCACCATGACCTATTTTTACATCATTTAGTTTAATGGATTTAGCTTTATCTTTAGGTTTAACATTTCATGGTTATATTGCAAATAACTTATATATTGGATTAAGTATTATTTGTGTATTATATAGTATGACATTATGATTTAAAGATATTATTGCAGAAAGTACATATTTAGGAGATCATACTATTGCAGTAAAACGTGGTATTAACCAAGGTTTCTTATTATTTGTAGTTAGTGAAATTTTAATCTTTGCTTCATTATTCTGAGCTTATTTACACTCAGCTTTAAACCCTACTATGGATTTAGGTATGAGCTGACCTCCTGTAGGTATTGATGTAATATCTCCAGCTGAATTACCTTTATTAAACACTATTATCTTATTAGCTTCCGGAGTTACTATTACTTATGCTCATCATGCTTTAATTAATGGTAATAGAGCTAATACATTATATGGTTTTATTTATAGTACTTTATTAATCGCTTTATTCGTTATGTTCCAATTCTTAGAGTATAAATATGCTGGATTTACTATCACTGATGGAGTTTATGGTTCAACTTTCTATTCATTAACTGGTTTACATGGTTTACATATGATTATGTTAACTATAATGTTAATTATCTGTACTTGAAGAGTTTATAACTATGATTTCACTAATACATCTCATGTAGGAGCTGAAACAACTATCCTATATCTTCATGTTCTAGATGTTATCTGATTATTCATCTATATTATCGTATATTGATGAGGATCATAAATTTAAATATAATGTCTCCCCAGACAATATATTAATTATTTCTACATTTTTATGTAATATTTATTCCCCCCCTCTTATATATAATCATATTTATTATTCTTTTAAATAAAGATTATTTATAATATATATACATATATAGGAGAGTATTAAAAGATAATAAAAGCGATTATGATGAAATGGTAGACATAAAACACTTAAAATGTTTGGGCGTTATGCCGTAAAGGTTCGAGTCCTTTTAATCGTATACCTTCTCTTATAAAAAGAAGAGAATTTTACATACTTAGAAAGTTTCTTATATTATATATATATATTAATTAATATATATATACTTCAGAGATAGTTCTAATGTTGGTCATGCCCCATCTTGCAGATGGGGGATCACCAACATGAATATGAGTATTTAGATAAATATCTATATTTATCAGAATCTTTATATTTTAATGAGATAGTTCTAATGTTGGTCATGCCTCCTGCGGAGGTATCACCAACATTTAGATTCACACTATAGGTAAGTGTGATGTATTTGTCTATTATTCGATATTCATCCCGCCCTTCATATCCCTAAGGATATGAAGGGCGGGGAAATGAGATAGTTCTAATGTTGGTAATTAGAGTTATATTGTAGCTATAATGCTTAAGGCTACGACTGTTCGATTCAGTCCTATCTCATCCTTATCTTTTATATTTAATTTACATTAAATATGTTATGAAAATAGGTATAAACTTCGGTAGCTATAGTTTAAAGGTAAAACCTTCGTATGTGGAATGATATATCTGAGTTCGAGTCTCAGTAGTTGCCCTTATTATGTAGTCTTATTAGCTTAGCCGTAAAGCGTTCGTTTTGTAATCGAAAGACCATAGGTTCAATTCCTATATAGGACATATATTTATTATTAAGACCATATGATCTAATGGTTATGATATGACTTCTTCGTAGTCGTTATACGAGTTCAAATCTCGTTATGGTTATTATATCTCTCTATATTCCTTTATACTTATTTATTATTTTATATTTATATAGTTTATTATTGTCTATTCTTCTAATAAATGTCCTCTACCTAGAGGAGATATATCTCCTCCCGAAGGGATGGCATATATATTATATATATATATAACAAGGATATTATATCTATATCAAGTATATAATCTTTTAACTTATCTCTTTCTATAGATCATTTTATCTGACTAATCTCCCCGACCTTTATAAAGGTCGGATCAATATCTTAATTATTATCTAGTTTTTCATTTATAATTTAATTCTTATTTTATCTTTAATAATTCTTTTATATTATTATTCTATCCCTTTTAATTTTAACTTTACTTTCATTATATTGATAATTATTTCCTCCCTCTCCTATTTATTTTTAAATAGTATTTTATTTAATAATATTTAAAGTATAAGTAATAAATATAGTTAAAACACTATCTAATATATAGAAGTGTATATCTATTATATAAGTATAAATAAATAAAATGTTAGCACTTATATCAATATTATTATTATTTTATATAAGTCAGAATAATTTAATTACATTGTTAATAGCAATAGAGATATTATTATTAACAGTAACAGTTAAATTAATCTATATGGGAGGTGTATATGATGATATATACGGAACCATATTTAGTTTAGTTATAATCATATTAGCTGGTGCTGAATCAGCTATAGGATTAAGTATATTAGTATCATATTATAGATTAAGAGGGAAAGTAGGTCATACAATCTAATGTTCCAATATTTCTATTATATATGAGAAGAACCAATAAGAATTCATTTAGGTGATTGAGTTAATTTAGGTGATATTAATATCTCTTATGGTATTATATTAGATTCATTATCTATGACTGTTATGATACCTGTAGGTATTGTAACTATGTGTGTATTATTATATGCTATCGAATATATGAGTCATGATCCTAAACGTAATACATTCTTAATTATATTAAGTGTATTTGCTATCTTTATGACTATATTAGTAGTTAGTGATAATTATATTATGATGTTTATTGGTTGAGAGTTTGTAGGAGTTATATCATATTTATTAATTTCATTCTGATCTACTAGAATTGCTGCTATGAAAGCAGCATTATCTGCTATTTTATTAAACCGTATGGGTGATACTTTCTTTATGTTAGTTTTATGTATTTTATTAAAAGATTTTCATGCTGTTGATTTTGAAACATTAGAAATGTTAGCTCCATCTATGCAACCATTACTTATCTTTAGTATATGTCTATTCTTATTACTTGCTGCTACAGCTAAAAGTGCGCAATTAGGTTTACACGCATGATTACTTCATGCGATGGAGGGTCCTACTCCGGTAAGTGCTTTATTACATGCTGCAACTATGGTTTGTGCAGGAGTATATGTATTAGTAAGATCATACTTTTTAATACAATATTCATCTACAATATTATTTGTAATATGTTGATTAGGTGGTATAACAACATTAGTTAGTGGTTTAATAGCTATAGTAACTAATGATATTAAAAGAGTTATTGCTTTATCAACTATGTCTCAATTAAGTATTATGGTATTAGCTATAGGTATTAGTTCATATGATTTAGCTATATATCATTTATATTGTCATGCTTTCTTTAAAGCTTTATTATTCATGGGTGCTGGTTCAGTTATTCATAGTTATATATCTGAAACACAAGATATGCGTAAATACGGTGGTTTAATTAATTATTTACCTTTTAGTTATACAGCTATCTTAATAGCATCATTATCTTTAATGGCTATTCCAGGTTTAACAGGATATTATTCTAAAGATATTATTATTGAATCATTATATGGAACTTATACATTTAGTGGTTATGTTTTATATTATATTGCTGTAGGTTCAGCTACTTTAACTAGTTTATATTCTATAAGATTATTATATTTAACATTCTATAATAACCCTAATAGTAATAAAGCTTCATATCAATATATTCATGAAAATATTTATATGTTAATACCTATGATTATATTAATAGTATATAGTATATTTATAGGATTTAATAGAGATAATGTTATAGCACATTATGGAATGCAAATACCTGCAAATAATAACTTTATTGAAACAGAATTTACATTACCTTGATATATTAAATTATTACCTTTAATATTAGGATTATCTTTATCATTATTATTAGTATATATTTATGAATATGCTTATAAAGTAAGACCATCTATAATCCATAATTACTTTAATAATAAAATCTATTTTGATCAATTATTAAATAATATTGTTATCCGTAAAACATTAGTATTTGGTGGATATCTTAATAAGAAAATCGAAAATGGTTTATTATTAAAAATATTTGGATCTGTTGGTATTAGTAAAGCATTAAGATATGTTAATGGTCCTCACAAAGGACTATACGTGCCTTACGGGCCACATTATATATTTATCCTAAACTTATTATATTTATTCTTCTATATCCCCCCCCCTAAAAGTAATTACTTTTAGGGTTTAATATTGGTTTTAGGTATTAATAAATAGATATATAAAAATATATTTAGTTAGGAGAGATATTATTATATATCTTAAATAATAGGTAGGTATAAATAACGATAGTAGGTTAATGGTAGACTCTGGCACTTCCAATGCTTCAGTGCGTGTTCGAATCACGTCTATCGTATTTTATTATATTTCCCTATATATAAATAATGACCCCCCACAAGGGGGTTATCATCCCTCCCTCCGGGAGGGGGGATGGCATATATTATATCTCTACTTCTTAATCTTAAGGAGGTATATTATATATATTTATATAATTTCGCTATGACTATAGGTATAGATGGTCAATTGCAGCTTGATTAACTAGGGTTCAATTCCCTACATAGTGTTATACATATCTAAGTCCTTTACACATTATCGTGAAGAATATAAATATATATATTTATATAAAGAGGTTGATATTTTATTTAATTAGGCTGCAAATATGTATTTCCATTTTCCTCCCCCTTAAGTATATATATATATAAGTTATATAAAATATAAGGGGGTAACAGATTGTCTCGTAATGGTATCGAGCCTACATTGGGTGTAGGATTTTGAGGGTTCAAGTCCTTCCAATCTGATTTTTATTAAATTATAGAGTTTCAGGTTATCTTACCTCCCACTTTCTCCGCTATACGGAGAAAGTGGGAGGGACTACATAAAATGAAATTAATATCAAATATATCTTTATATAACAAATGCCTCAATTAGTACCATTTTACTTTATGAATTTATTAACAGGTGGTGTTTTAGCTATCTCATTAGTATTATACTTTGTAGCTACTATTTTATTACCTAATATCTTACGTTTATTAATTGCTCGTAATATAATTGTTAAATTATAAATAAATACCTTACTTTATCCTTTCCTCAATATATATGTAAATTATATTAAAGAGAAAAGGTATTTTCTTAGCATATATGCTAAATTATCTTCTTTGTGGAAGATCTATATATATATATATATATATATAAATATTTTGCCGGGTTTATCTAAGGCCAATATAAATAAAAATAAACATGTTTTATTCACCTCTAGATCAATTTGAATTAAAACCATTATTAATAATTTCAGATTCATTAGCTTTTAGTATTACTAATTATACATTATATTTAGTAATAGTATCATTAATTATTGTATTTTACAGTAGTATTATTCGTAACAACAAATTAGGATCATCTCGTTGAGGTGTATCTATCATAGCAATATATGATACAATATTAAATTTAGTTAATGGACAAATAGGACGTAAAGGAGGATATTATTTCCCATTAATCTTTACAATATTTAACTTTATATTAATTGCTAACTTAATTTCAATGATTCCTTATTCATTTGCTATTTCAGCACAATTAGTAGCTATTGTATCATTCTCATTAGCTTTATGATTAGGTAATGTAATCTTAGGATTATATTTACATGGTTGAGGTTTCTTTGCTTTATTTGTACCTAGTGGTACACCTTTAGCTTTAGTACCTGTATTAGTATTAATCGAAGCTTTATCTTACACATCTCGTGCTATTTCTTTAGGTCTTCGTTTAGGTGCTAATATCTTATCAGGTCACTTACTTATGTTAATCCTAGGTTCATTAATTATTAGCTTAATGTCTTCATCTATCTTAGGTTTTGTTAGTGGTATTATTCCTATCCTAGCAGTAGTTGCTATTACTATCCTAGAATTTGGTATTGCTATTATCCAAGCTTACGTATTCAGTATCTTATTATCTGGATATATTAAAGATTCTGTAGAATTACATTAATAACTACCCCCCCGAAGAGAAATAATTAACCCTTCGATAATTTATATTAAAATACTTAATATATATCTATTCCCCCCCCCCCCTTTAAGGGGGGGGGTGTAGATGAGTAAATCTTAAAAGATGTATTTATAAAAATAACTTATAATAAATTTAAAATAGGATAGGAGAAGTAATAGAAAATTATCTTTAAAAGATAATTTGAGTTAAAATATAAAATATGAATAAAATATATAAATATTATTAAATTAATATGTCATATACAACACGATGATTATTTAGTACATCACACAAAGATATTGGTATTTTATACCTAATATTTGGTATGATAAGTGCTATGGTAGCAACATCTATGTCCGTTATAATTAGATTAGAATTATCAGGGCCTGGTTCTCAATACTTACATAATAATAATCAAGTGTATAATGTTCTTGTAACAGGACATGCATTAGCTATGATTTTCTTATTTGTTATGCCTGTATTAATTGGGGCTTTTGGTAATTTTTTCTTACCAATTATGATTGGAGCTGTTGACATGGCATTTGCAAGATTAAATAATATCAGTTTTTGATGCTTACCACCAGCATTAGTATGTATAATTGGTTCTGTACTAATAGAGTCGGGAGCCGGTACGGGATGGGCCTAGGATTTTATAAAAAATATAAATAAACTAATAAATACCTATTAAAAAGGTAAATATAACTCTAATATAGTTATTATTATAATTTGTCCCTTTATATTGTGAAATATAATTTAAATAAGGTTAATTGCATAGATATCTTATCCCCTTCTCCCTTTATTCATCTATAAAATTATACAAAGCTTTGTTATATGGAGTTTATAAGGAAAGGTGGAGGACAATATGCAGCGAATAATATACATATATTATATATATATATTAACGTTCAACGACTAAGGATTAATAAATTCTCATGAATACCTTATATCTTTATAAATAAAGATAAAGATATAGTCTGTACTATATAGTAATATATAGATATATCTATTAAATAATAGCTTCCTTATTATAAGGGAATATATCAGATATAAAATGATATATATATGTTAACAGAAAGGAACTGTTTACCCACCTCTATCAGCTATTAGTGCACATTCTGGACCATCAGTAGACTTAGCTATCTTTGCTATCCACCTTACAAGTATTTCATCATTATTAGGTGCTATTAACTTTATTGTTACAACACTTAATATGCGTAGTATTGGAGTACATATGATAGACATGCCAATGTTTGTATGAGCTATATTCTTTACAGCCTTCTTATTATTATTATCATTACCTGTATTAACAGCGGGGGTTACATTATTATTAATGGACCGTAACTTTAACACAGGATTTTATGATGTAGCAGCAGGTGGAGATCCAATCCTATACGAACATTTATTTTTGCCCGTCTTATTAGTTTATAGTCTTATATTAATCTTAGTAAATAAATATGTAAAGAATAATATAGATATAAAGAATAAATCTTTTGATTTTAATGCTTTTTATACTCAATATACTAAATATTATCCAAAGAATAAATTACCATCACAAGATTTTTTAGAATGATTTATAGGTTTTTTTGAAGGAGATGGTTCTATGATTATGGGTAAATCTGCTAATTATCTTATTATAGTTCAATCTTATAAAGATAAAAAAGTTTTACAATATATTCAAAATAATTTTAATATGGGTACTATCGCAATACATTCTTCAAAAGATAAAACTCTATCTTGATCAGTTAAAAATCTTAAACATATATACTTATTATGTTTATTATTTAATGGTAATTTAGTATTACCTATTAGGTTATTAACTTTCATTGGTTTTATTTCTAAAATTAACATTAAGTTATTCAAAAATAATGAGGATATTATTAAAATAAATTTAAATGTTATTCTACCTACTTTAAATGATCATTGAATTGCAGGTTTTACAGATGCAGAAGGGTGTTTTTCCGCTTCTGTTTATAGTAAAATTGATCGTTCTTGAACTTTTAATGTAACTTATGTTCTTAGTCAAAAATATGAATCTAATAAATATGTTTTAGAACATATATTAAATTTATTTAATTTAGCCAACAATAAACCCGTAAATGAAACTTTACCTTTAAGTGGAGTAGAATCTAATAAAAGTTTAGGTAAAGTTTCACCACATAGCAAACCTAATGTTTGAGATTTACGTATTACAGGCTATAAGAATTGTAATAAGATATTATTTTATTTTGATACCTACTCATTAAAAAGTAATAAATTAAAAAGTTATTCTATATTTAAAGAAGTTTTATTATCTGTTGAAAAAGGTGAACACCTTAATCCAGATAAAAGACTTAAACTAAAAGAATTGTGTAAGACTATAAATAAATCTAATATAAAAGTTTTGAAATAAAGGGAATGGTTTAACGTAAGTTATAGTCTCCCCCTCCTCTATTAGAGGAGGGGGAGGCGAAGAGGTTATAAAGCAAATGTTTTATATTTTATATAAGACTTTATACACCAAATATTTGTATATCTATATATATATTATCTTTAATTTAAGATAATATACAATAGATAAAATATACCATTTTATACTTATCTTTCTTTGAAAAGAAACTAAGTTACCCTAGTTATAATAATAGATATATTATTATAGCAACATTATAGGTACGGTCAACAATTACTCAGATTTAGACCGTCGGTTATATTTATACTTCACATATATATATATATGTAAGTAAGTTATAGTCGCTACAGACTGCTTCTATGATGGGTTATATTATATATATAGCTTAATGTACAGTCGGAATCTCATCTTATTATAAGATGGTCATATTTATATATGAGATATATACTACGAGAGTGAAGAAATGTAGTATAATGTATATTATACATTATTTGTTATAATAATAATAACAAATTTATATCATGATTTGGATTCTTTGGTCAAGGTGGCCCTTTATATTTATTATTAAATTTATTGTAATGTGCTATATGCTGGAAAGATTTTATATATATAATATAAAATATAATCAGCAGGTAACCAACAACTAATTAAATATTATAAATCATATTTAATTTAGTAGGTACCTCAGAGACTACACGCACATCTAATATATATATATATATATTAGAAGATATAGTCCTACTAATATAAACATAATAGGATATTATATCCTAATATTCCGCCCCCCAGCGAAGCTGGGGTTGGGATATCCCCCCCCCTCGGGGGGGAATATTATATTAGTAACACCCAGAAGTTTATATCTTAATTATCCCAGGATTTGGTATTATTTCACATGTTATTTCTACATATAGTAAAAAAGAAATCTTTGGTCATGTAGGAATGATTTATGCTATTGCAAGTATTGGTCTTTTAGGTTTCTTAGTATGAAGCCATCATATGTATACAGTAGGTCTAGATATTGATAGTAGAGCTTACTTTACTAGTGCAACTATGATTATTGCAGTGCCAACAGGTATTAAAATCTTTTCTTGATTGGCAACTTTATATGGTGGTGAGTTACGTTTAGCTGTTCCAATGTTATTCGCATTAGGATTCCTATTCTTATTCACTGTCGGAGGTTTAAATAACTTTGTTAGACCTCTTTAAATTCCACTATATGCGGGAACATATATACTTCCTCCTCCTCAGGTATAAGGTGGAATCATATAAAATCCGCAGGTAATACAATTCAATATATTGTAGAACCTCAGAGACTATACGTGGAAAGCTATAATATATATTATAGTTAAGAGATAGTCCAAACAATATTTTATTATATTTATATTTTAAAATAATGAAATATACGAGTAACAGGAGTTATGCTATCTAATGCCTCTATTGATGTGGCCTTCCATGATACATACTATACAGTTGGTTAAGTGGCCCTTTGGGAATTTATTCTCAAAGTTTTTGACTATATGCTGGGACTTATATCTTTAGGAATATATTTACTAATAATAATTAATTTGTATTTGATAAGTTTATTAAATGTTTATATAATGACCCCCTCCCGGAGGGAGGGGGAGATAACCCCCCTTTGTGGGGGTCATTATTGATTTTATTATTATAAATTTATAATATATTATATTATGTATATTAGTCAAAATAATATTATTCCTGCAGTATTAGAATACTCGGATATACAATCAGCAGAAAACCTTTCGGGATTCTCAGAGACTATAGGTCAAAATTCTAAGTATATTAAAGAATACACTGATGACAAAAGATTTTGACATTGATTCGCAAGTGTATTAGCTGGAGATGGTCATTTTCCCCACCCCCTGCTTTGCAGGGGGGGATTATAATAAACCTTATGTTCTTATACTCTTCATATAAATGAAGATAAATAATATGTAATTAAAAGAATTAATGATCAAAAACTCCATTTGTTAATAAACTTAGAATAAAAGATAGTCCAGGAAATTAAAAATTTCTAACACTTTCATTATGTATTATCAATGGGAGCTTTATTTAGCCTTATTGCTGGATACTATTATTGAGGTTATGCCATGTTTGGTTTAAACTATAATAAAGTTTTAGGTGAAGCTCATTTCTGATTATTATTTATCTCTGTAAATGTTATCTTCTTACCAATGCACTTCTTAGGTCTAAATGGGATAAACTATTTGTCCCTTTATATCGTAAGATATAATACCCCCTCCTCCACTTAGGTGGAGGAGGGGGGGAAATAAGGTTACTTTCCCCCGCCTAACGGGCGGGGAAGAGATCAATCTATTTCCTAAAATGAGGTTAATTATAAAAATCTCTTATATATATATAAGATAATTTGTAGTGAAATCATATATAAATATATGAGACATTCAACGACTAGAAGATGAAATAATTCTTCCATGAATACCTTACATCTTTCCCTTCATTTTACTATATACCCCCTCTTCGAGGGGCTAGTTTATCTAGTAGCAGGGGGAAGATGATGACATAGTCTAAACTATATAGTGATATATAGATATATATATTAATTGATATATATGTTAATATAATTGGCCTAGACGTATTCCACAATACCCAGATGCATTCTTAGGTTGAAACGTTATTAGTTCTTGAGGATCAGTAATGTCTGTTATCTCTGTAATTGTAGGACTTTATAGTATCTTAATTCAATTAACTGAAGGTGAAAACATCACTCGTGAAGCTGCTGTTACACCTGATTACTTAGAGTCAAATAATACAAGAGAAACACGTGATTCTGACTTAGAATTAATCCTATCTAAACCAGCACAATATCATACTTACTCTGAATTACCTATCTTAATAGAAAGAGTATAACTATTCTCCCCCCCCCCCTCCTCTCTATAAAAAATATGATCTTCTACCTTTTCATAGAAAATCTTTTTATAGCTATATCATTTAATATATAATTTTTTTTATATATAGGGGAGTATATAAGATAAATATTATATATACCTACTCACAATATAAGTGTAAAATTATTATAGGGTATAACTTATAATAGATAAAATAAATAATGACCCCCACAAGGGGGTTATCTCCCCCTCCCTCCGCCCCCTTTGCGGGGGCGGAGGTAGGGGTAAGTATATAAAAATAAATGAGTATATATATAAGGATGTATGACTGAGAGGTTTAAGGTGTGATATTTGAGCTATCAAGGTGTATACCCACGTGTTCGAATCACGTTGCATCCGATATTTATATATTTTATATCCCCCCCCTTAGAGACTATTTTTCACTATGTAATACCTTTTTCTTATTAAAATAGGTTAATTTATTAGAATAGTATTATCTCAGGGTGTGGTTATATGATTATGGCGGAATTGGTATACGCGATTAGTTTAGGTCTAATTTATTAAGGGTTCAAGTCCCTTTGATCATATACTCTACTTTTATGCTATTTTATTCATATATATAAATATAAATAAAATAGATTTATTATTATTATTAAACAAAATGACATTAATATATTTTATAATTTCTTCAACAACTTCTGTTATAAGTAGAACATTTAAAGGTATTAATAAATCAATAATATTAGTAGCTAGTATATTAATAGTTATTCCAACTCTTTATGATTGAAATGAATTAGATGTATATTATACTACTGATGGTATTGCTGATATATTTATCCTTTTAATAGCTTATTTATTACCTTTATCTATTATAGCTAATTGAAATAGTATTAAAACAACATTATACTATGAATTAGTATTTAATTTAGGTATCATATTATTAATTAATTTCATGTGTCAAGATATGTTATCTTTCTATATCTATTTTGAAGCATCTTTAGCTCCTTTATTTATTTTAATTGGATTATATGGTGCTAATAATAGAGAAAAAGCAGCTGATTATATATTAATATATACTTTATTTTCTTCATTATTTATGTTAATAGCTATTGCTGTTTATGAAGTATTAATTGGTAATACTGATTATCAAGCTGTTAGTTTATTAGTTTTATCTACTGATTTACAATGTATCTTATTCTTAGCTATTTCTATAGGTATTATGGTTAAAACACCTTTAGTTCCTTTACATACTTGATTACCTGTTGTTCATTCAGAAAGTCCTTTAGCTGGTTCTATGTTATTAGCAGGTATTATACTTAAATTAGCTGTTTATGCTATTATTCGTCTAATCTTACCTACTTTATCTGATGCTGCTTACTTATATACTCCTTATGTAACTATAATAGGTGTTATTACTATAATTTATACATCTCTTATTACTTTAAGACAAACTGATTTAAAAGTTATTGTTGCTTATAGTTCTATTGCTCATATGGCTGTTTGTATTCTAGGTCTTATGTCTAATAGTGTTGTAGGTATCGGTGGTAGTCTAATCTTATCTATTGCTCATGGTTTTGTTTCTCCTGCTTTATTTATTATTGTAGGAGGTATTCTTTATGATAGATATCATAGTAGATTAATTTATAATTATCAAGGTTTAATTACTTATATGCCTATATTAGCTATATATTTAATTATATTAAGTTTCTGTAATATTGGTACTCCTTTATCTGTTAACTTTATTGGTGAATTATTCTCTCTTACTGGTGCTATTAATCAAACTTTCCCTTTATCTTCTTTAGCTATATTATCTGTATTATTATCTGCTGCTTATATGATGAAAGTTACTAATAGATTAACTGGTGGTATTAAAACACCTTATATCGCTTTAACTCATGATTGTACTTATAGAGAAAGTGTATTATTAATTTCTTTAATTATACCTACTATCTTCTATGGATTATTCCCTAATGGTATTATAAACATAATATGAGATATAAATAAATTATTATATACTTATTAAACAGATATATTTCTATACATATTCCTCCTCTTATCCTATATCTATAATATATCTATAAGAAGTAATAAATTTTATCTATTTTATTAATAAAGGAGACATATTTTATATAACGCAATATAATGTAATTGGTAACATATAAGATTCATGCTTTTATTATGGTAGTTCGAGTCTATCTATTGCATTGTCCCTCCCTATCTTTCTCATTTACATAGCTCCCTATAGGGGGGTTATGGAGAATGGTGGAGAGGATTCAAATAGAATAAAATAATGAACTATAGCTCAATGGTAGAGCGATCCACTCATAATGGATTGGTCTCAGTTCAATTCTGAGTAGTTCAACATATAGTTTTACGTCATGAACATGATGTTGATTCGGATAAAATGCTATGTAGAAGCGTTACACATGCAAATACCTCTTTAGGGGTGTGTTAAGGTGAGTATAATAGATACGTAAAGTATCTTATTAGATGAAGGTATTAGTTATTTAACTAGCCGTAGACCTATAGTCGGTGATGGAAGTCACAACGATCACATTGGCATTAAGCCAACTACTATTAGTAGCAGCAGTGGGGAATTATTGACAATGACCTAACGGTTGATCATGCTATCTATAAGAGATTTAATAACATATAAAATTTATATTTATATAAAAATTATTATTACTATTATAATATCTCAGCTTCATATTAAAGAATGATTAATATGAAAGTAAAGTTCTGACCAAATGATGTGCCAGCAGTCGCGGTTAGACATCAAGAGCAAGCATTAATCTACATTGGCCTAAAGGATCCGTAGGTTTATATTTTCTTTCTTTAGGGGAAGAAAACATAGAATTTATTAGATGTATAATGAAATATAACTTTAGGGATAAAATACTATGATAGTTATAAGACAGCATAGAATATACAGAAAATAAATTGACACTGAGGGATGAAAGCTATAGTAGTGACATGGATTCGGTACCCATTTAATTATAGCTGTGAACTATGTATACTATAAATTAGATAAGCGAAGGCTTAAAGTATACCGCCAGACTAGTACGTTCGCAAGGATGAAATGCAAGACATTAGACGGTTATATATATATGCAGTGGAGTATACTGTTTAATTGGACAATACCCCTAAAACCTTACCTACTCTTGAATATATTTTATTATTTATAATAATCTATACAGGCGTTACATTGTTGTCGTCAGTTCATGCTTTGTGGTATCTTATTAAGTTATTTAATGAACAAAACCCTCAATCTTATGATTATGTATGTCCGACAGGATATAGGAAGTAGAGGCTAAAGACTAATCATCATGACCCTTATGAGTAGGGCCACAGGTGTACTACTATCTCTTATATAATTATATATATCTGACCCCCCAGATATATATGATCCCCCCCGAAAGGGGGGCATTATATATATCTTTATATGATTATTTCATATTAAATTAGATATAATATTAAATATAAGATATTATGATAAATTTTCTTTAAATTGGATTATTGCCTGTAACTCGGTAATATAAAAAAGGAATTGCTAGTAATCATAGACAAGAGTGCTATGGTGAACTATACATATATTTCGCACTAATCACTCATCAATAGCATAGATAATGTCTTAATACACCTTTGTGTATTAATGAGCATATGATATGCTATAAGTTGAAATACAGTTCGAGTAAGGGAACTTGCTCGGGATTTATATTAATATTATCTATTCTTTTCCCCCCCCCCACCTTCTTAAATTAGTATTATTTGAATAGATGATATGATGATATCCCCCCTTGCGGGTATATTATCTATTAAACATTATTATTTTAATAAATAGCCTATATCTTAATGGTAAAGAGACTGATTGATAATCGGTAAATATAAGTTCGATTCTTATTAGGCTAAGAAATTGTCAATATTAATATATAAATAAATAAAAATCATGCAAATCGCATTAGCCGCTAAATACATTGGAGCTAGTATCGCTACATTAGGATTAGGAGGTGCCGCTATCGGTATCGCTTTAGTATTCGTTGCTTTAATCAACGGTACATCACGTAACCCTTCATTAAGAAGTACATTATTCCCTCAAGCTATCTTAGGTTTCGCCTTATCAGAAGCTTGTGGATTATTCTGTTTAATGATCTCTTTCTTATTATTATACGCTGTTTAATTTTATCTCCTCATAAGGAGATTAACCATGCTTAGCGTAGCATATATATATTCCTATTATATCTTATAATAACATACTTATGCTCCCCCCCCTCGAATAGGGGGGGAATATATAACCCCTTTGGGCATAACCCCAAAGGGGGTAGTTTATGGGGATACTATATCACTATATATATTATATTATCACTATATATATATATATATATAGTTTAATGTCCCTCCTCTCCTATACATTTATACATTTATATTCTAAATATATAGGAGAATATAAAAGCATTTTAAGAATACTTATCATTCTGTGATAAGTGAAAATTCATATGGTAACATTATTATTCTATTAACTTTAAAAAGTGAATAGATATTCTTTTTGAATTAATTATATAAATTAAAATATGCCTATACGTAAAAGTAATACATATTTATCATTGGTTAATAGCTATTTAATAGATAGCCCACAACCAAGTTCAATTAACTATTGATGAAACTTAGGTAGCCTTTTAGGATTATGTTTAGTAATTCAACTAGCTAGTGGTATTTTCCTAGCTATGCATTATTCATCTAACATCGAATTAGCTTTTAACTCTGTGGAGCACATTATGAGAGATGTTAATGCTGGTTGATTAATTAGATATATTCATGCTAATGGAGCTAGTTTCTTCTTCATTTGTATGTACTTACATATTGGTAAAGCTTTATACTATGGTAGTTATAAACGTCCAAGAGTTATGTTATGAGTTGTAGGAGTAATTATCTTCATCTTAACAATGGCTATTGCTTTCATGGGTTATACGAATAAAAGTAGCCCAAAATTATTTATACCTACTACATATACACAGAATAGAAGTAATATTATAGCTAAATATACTGTTCCTTACTTATGCTTTAAACGTAATTTTTCTTATAGTAGTAAATGTATGAAATCACTTAAACTTGATACTTTAATTTCTTTAGATCAGGATATTACTCCACCTGAAGAAATATTTAAAGAATTATGTATTTACCCAGATAATTACTGAGAAAATCTACATGATCCTCTAGTAAGAGAATCAATAAGAACCGAAGTAAAATCTAAAAGTGGTATATACATTATAATTTGTAAAATATCTCGTAATTATTATATAGGTTCAGCTCAAACAAATAATTTATATATGAGATTTCATAATCATTTACTTACGAATAATCGTCAAGGTAGTAAATTAGTACAAAGATCTGTAGCTAAATATGGATTAAATAATTTTATTTATGCTATTTTAGAATATTATCCTTATATTGTAACTAAAGATAATAATGAAGAATTATTAGCTTTAGAAACGTCATATATAGCTTTATTATTTCCTAAATACAATATAGAAACTGAAGCTGGTAGATTCTTTGGGTACAAAACTAAAGATGTTAATCTTAATGATAAATTAAATTTAATTAAATTATCTTTATTAGATGAACGTAAGCAATTATTAAAATCTATCAAAGATAAACATCTGTTAGAATATGATACTCAGAGAAGAAATCATTTAAGAGAAATTGCTAATAATAGACCCAAGGATTATATTAGTCCAGAAGGATTAGATAGAATTGTTTTAGGTAGTAGTAAAGTTATATATTTAAAATCTTCATTAGACGATGCTTTTAACATGTGTGAATTCAAAAATGTTAATACTGCAGCTCATTATTTATGCTGCAGTACTAAAACAATACAACGGGCATTACATAAAGGTTTTATATATGTTCCTTCACATTTCTTACCATTTCTAAATCAATCTCATATAGATAATCATCTTTCAATTATTAATCATATTGATGAAATATCTTTAGAGAAATTTTATCGATATACCTTTCATAAAAGGGGTAAGACTTTAAAGTTAAAAGCTACTTTATCTAATAAACCTAACTTTGTTAAAATCTATATTTCAAGTGTATTAGCTAGAACATTATAGTTCTATTCATTATTTAGTTATATATAATAGTCTATCCAATCTTATATCTTACCTTATATAAAGGTATTATATAAGTATATAATAGTAACTCACATAAGTAAATTATATAAGATATATAGGTCATTCCTATTTAGATATATAACCATAAATCTAAGGCAACATTAGTGAAAACGATCAATATATTTTTATTATAGTAAGAATACGAGATCGTCGGTTTTATGTGAAATCGCTACAGACTGCAACACTGATGGACATCTGTAATGATGTTTAATGCACAGTCGAATCTTTACCGGTTTAACGGTATAAGCCCATACTGCCTCGTATATGGGCAAATGTCGCACTGAGGTGCAACTGTAATTACTAACTTATTATCAGCTATTCCATTTATTGGTAACGACATAGTTCCCTTTATCTGAGGTGGTTTCAGTGTAAGCAATCCTACAATTCAAAGATTCTTTGCTTTACATTTCTTATTACCATTTATTTTAGCTGCTCTAGTATGTATGCACTTAATGGCATTACATGTTAATGGTTCATCTAACCCTCTAGGTATCACAGGTAATATTGATAGATTACCTATGCACCCTTATTTCATCTTTAAAGATTTAATAACTGTATTCGTATTCTTATTAGTATTTAGTTTATTCGTATTCTATTCACCAAATACTCTAGGTCACCCTGATAACTATATACCAGGTAACCCTATGGTTACACCACCATCAATTGTACCAGAGTGATACTTATTACCATTCTATGCTATCTTACGTAGTATTCCAGATAAATTAGGAGGAGTTATAGCTATGTTTGGAGCTATTCTTATCTTATTAACTTTACCTTACACAGATAGATCATTTATCCGTGGTAATAGTTTTAAGGTATTATCTAAAACAATGTTCTTCTTATTCATATTTAACTTTATCTTATTAGGTAACTTAGGACAACTTCATGTAGAAGTTCCTTATATCGAATTAGGACAATACGCTACAGCATTCTACTTCTCTTATTATCTATTAATTGTTCCTGCTATCTCTTCAGCAGAAAACATCTTATACTATATCGGTACAAAGAAATAATTATTCTTCCATATTATTATATATAATATACCCCATCCTCAAATGATGGGATAGATCTCCTCCAGGTAGAGACCATATATTATTATATATATATAGGAGAGTAAATAAAAAAGAATGATCCAGCTATTTAGGCTATTCTCTAAATTACCTTGTTGAGACTCTTTGTAAGGGAATCATGAATTGTTGACTAATCGGCAAGTCCCCTAGATTTGGGCTAGGTCATACACGTTCGAATCGTGTCAGTTCAATACCTTTTATTATATTTATTTAATAAATAACATATTTTTATATCTATATATACCCACCCCCTACTTTCATCATAACTTTGCATTGCGGAGCTATATATAGTTGAAAGGTGGGGGGAAGTACTACTAGCTTAATGGTAAAGCCTTTTAATGTCACTAAAAGAGATGTCAGTTCGAGCCTGATGTAGTACGTAGGTCAATTTTACTTATTGGTACAGTTAGGCTATTTGCTATATAGTCCCTTTTTAGGGTCAGTGTTCGATTCACTGATTGGCCGTTATTAATATTCTACCCACCACAGGGTGGTTAGGTTATCCCTTACAATGTGAGGGAATATAATTTATGACACATAGTATAATGGTAATACATATTACTACGGATAATAACATAAGGGTTCGATTCCCTTTGTGTCTTATGCTATTCTCAATAGTTATAATTCTTCTTATTTATCTCGCTTTTAATCATGCTTCCTCCTCCCACTCTGCAGGGGGGAATGATATCTATCATACTAATAGATTAGCTTCCCTAGGATTACTATATGTCCTTTATCTAGCTTATCAAAGCTTAGATTTAAGATATAGTCAATTTACTCTTTATAATGATTGATTTAAACTTAATGATACTAATATTCCTTTAGTTTATCTTCAAATTATTTTAGTTGTATCTTTATTAATTTATATTACTGTTAAACAACGTTATAATATAACTAATATGTGAATATATTTATTAATAATTATTAACTTAATTGGTCTAATTTTATTCCCTATGGTTAATGATTTATTATTATTATATATTATTATTGAATTACAAAGTTATTCTTTATATATTATTACTGGTGTACATCATAAATCCTATAATACAACTAGAGCTAGTATGTTATACTTTGTAACAGGTGGTATTGCTTCAATTGGTATTTTATTAGCTTCTTACTTTATTTATAATATTGTAGGTAGTTGTAATATTACTGATATTACTAATTATTATGCTGTTTATAGATCTAATACTTTATTTGATAGTTTAGATATTTTAATCTTAGCTTTAATATTTAAAATGGGTCTTGCTCCTTTACATTCATGAAGTATTGCTGTATATAACTATGCTCCTACTTATATTACTGGATATATCTCTATTGTAGCTAAAGTATCTATATTATCTTGAATATATACTAATTCTAACTTAATTCATTCAGATTTATTAATATTTATATTCTATATTTCTATTATTATAGCTGCATATAAACCATTATTCCAAGTAAACTTTAAAACTATATTAGCTTATAGTGGTATATTAAACTTTGGTTATTTATTATTACCTGTATGTCTACAAGATCCATCATATTATATATATATAATACAATATGTTGTTACACATGTTATGATATTCTTATGTTTATTAGCTAGTAATGAATTTGTTACTAAACCTAATAGTCAATGATCTCCTATAGTAAATGTTAACCAATTAATTATACCTAATAAATTATTATCTATATGTTTAATATTATGTTTCTTATCATTAATAGGTATTCCACCACTACCAGGATTTTATGGTAAATTTTATGTAATACAAAGTTTAATGAAGTTTAACTTTACTGTTGAAGCTATATCTATAGTTATATTTAGTGTAATAGCTACATATTATTATGCATATATAATTAAACAATTAGCTACTAATTTAACTATACCTTATAGTCAACCTATTAATAAATCAGTAGCTTTAGTTATAAGTATATTATTAGTATTCTTCTTAACATATTTTGTTTATATATTTAATATTTTAGATGTGATTAGTATAATATTATCATAATGTTTACAGCTTATTTAATCTTATGTCCAATAGTTGCATTAGTTTTAGTAGGTATAAACTGATTATTAGCCACTAGTAACTCATATGTTGAAAAAGATGGTCCTTTTGAATGTGGATTCACTTCTTTCCAACAATCAAGATCCGCTTTTAGTGTAGCTTTCATCTTAGTAGCTATCCTATTCTTACCCTTTGATTTAGAAATATCTTCTATTTTACCTTATGTTATAAGCCCTTATACTAATGGTGTCTATGGTTTAATAATTCTTGTATTATTCCTTATGTTATTAGTTGTAGCCTTTATCGTTGAAATACGTCTTAAAGCTTTACAATTAAACCGTAACTTTACTAATGATTTACCTCATACTGAACTTTATGATATAAATACTAAAGATAATATATCTCAATAATACATAATATTCCCCTCCCACAGGAAGGAAATATTTATGTTTGTATATATTTATCTATTCAAATATTTATATTTTAATAAAGGTATATCTTCCTATATTTATTCTTTTAATCTTAATATCTTTATATATAATATAAAAGGTTATATTATTTATTATATATATAAGATATAAAATATATACTTTTTAAGGAAGATTATCTAATGACCCTCAAAGGAGGTACTCCTTTGAGGGTGATGATTAAATCCTTCTTTCCTTGAGTTATATATCAAGGAAGGGTTTAAGAATAATTCCCCCTCAAGGGAGTACCTCCCTTGAGGGGGAGGTGTAAAGAAGTACATATATGGAATATATTAATAATGTAAAATAATAAAAAATATATAATGGTATTTATATAAAAATATATAGGAGACATGATTTGAAAAAGTTATAAATGATATTAATATTAATATATGGATACTCATAAATTTCATATATATGTATAGATAATATAGATATATATGGGAGACTAATATTATAGAAAGGATAAATAAGTAAGGCATAAGCCGATCCTAGCTATAAATAGTATATAGAAAACTATGTGAATTGAAACATCTTAGTAACATATGTAAAAACCAATAGGGCTAACAGTAGTATCGGTGAGAGAATCTGTTGTTGTATACAAGTAATACCTTGTGGTATGAATATAGTAGTATCTACTACTAATACATAAACTATAATATTAAGTTAAAAGTACTGTAAAGGAAAGAGTTATATATAAACTTATATCTATAATAATATAAGATATATAGAATATATTATGAAATATATTAATAAAGAGCAACTATAGTATAGTGTACCTCTTGTATAATGGGTCAGTGAGTTATCCTTATGAGCGAAATAAAAATTATATGTTACTAGATATATTTATATTTAAAATAAATATAAGAAGTTCATAGGGATAGACCCGAAAGCACATGATCTATATATGTATAGATATACTTTTATCATAAGGTAAAAGTATGATCAAATAGGTAGATGTAGCAATATCTTCTAAAGATACGTGTATAGTAGTGAAAGGCAAAACTGATGTGCAGATAGCTGGTTATCTACGAAATATATGTTAGTATAGCCTTTATAAACCCCCCCTTTCTACATAGCTTCGCTATGTAGAAAGGGGGGGGACGTATTTCTTGGTAAAGCACTTAATACCATATGGGAATTTATTTATTTACTATATGTATTAAACCTCTGAACAAGTATAATATGATATATAAAGAGTCAGACTTATTGCGATAAGGTAATAGGTCGAAAAGGGAATAACCTAGACTATGAAATGAAGGTCCCAAATCCTCATTAAGTGAATACAATCCTATGGGTTGAGAAATCCCCTCTATACCTTATTACAAGGTTTATTTTGATCAGACAATTAGTCAGTGGGTTTGATAATAATCACCTGTTAAAGAACATGTAAAAATGCACTAATAGAACATCTCATCCCTTCGGATGGGATATATCAAAAGATAGGAACAAATATACGGGTCTAAATGTAGGAACCGAATCATAGATATAATATATATTTATATATTATATAGTAGTAGATTATATAGTAATAAAAACTATAAAGAGAATGCTGACTTGAGTAACGATAGGTAATTTAGGATTACCCCCACATAAACATAAGGTTTAACTATAAATTAACGGTATCTAAGTATATATATGAAGATATATATATGATGATTGATAGTACAGGAAAATGTAATAACCGTACCGCAGTCCGACCCAGGTGTGTAAAATATATATATTTATTTATATATATATCATACTTAATATATTTATATTAAGTATGATGAGTGGGAATGGGTGAAGTATCATAAATGAACTCGGCAAATAAGGCAAGGCCTGAATAGTACGACTGTTTACCAAAAACACAGCTTACTGCAAATAGGAAACTATCGGTATAGTAAGTGATATCTGTCCGGTGTTAGCAAGATAAATTATAATTGGCTTATTAACGACGGTCTTATCATGAGGATCTGAAAGTAGCAAAATTCATTGGCATATAATTGGTGTCCCGCATGAATGATTATACGATACTATAGCTGTATCTATGGTATACCCAGTGAAATAGTAATCGCAGTGAAGATACTGTGTAGTCATAGATTGACAAAAAGACCCTATGCAGCTTTACTATATTCTTATACTGTTATACCCATAAATATTTAAATGTAAAATATCTCTTCTTATTAAAGAATAAATATTTGTTTATATCTTTATGTGTATAACTAACCTAATAACCCCCTCCCACCAATCTTCATAACTTCCCATAGCTTAGCTTTGCTAATATATGTGTAGTAGGTTGGTGGGTAGAGGGAAGGCACCATATAAGATGGTTAGTTTCGATGGGGCGTCGGCATCACAAAACATAACTGATGTGTCTATATGATATTTTTATATTCCCTTATATTTATAGTTATATTTTATATTTCTAAATATAAGGCCTATATCTTTTTATAAGATTATAATAGTATAAACAAGTACAGATACACTAGCAGGCAACTAGTATATATTCTGATATGTTTAATAAGACATTAGGAATAAATTAATAAGGATAATAACATAACTGTGCTATGATAATGACACATACTTGTGGAATTAGTACTTAAGTATAGTATATTGAACAGGCAATATCATTAGAATTGAGTGTCGATTACGGATTAAAGTTACGCTAGGGATAATTTAGTTGTCCCTTTATATTGTGAAATATATTTATTAACAAGGTTAAATACAAAGATATCTGTCCCCCTTTTTCACTTTCTCTATATAGATGATAAAGTAGGAGAGGGAGAATCTAAGACAATTTGTAGCGAAGACATGAAAATGTAACGTTCAACGACTAGAAGATGAAATAATACTTCCAAGAATACCTTGCATCTTAGGTTAAGATGATGACATAGTCTAAACTATATAGTGATATATAGATATATATATTAATTAATATATATGATAATAATATTGAACAGGGTAATATCGCTAGAGAGTTGATATCGTCAGCGATGTTTGCCACCTCGATTAGAAATAGACATAGTTGAGGTTAAATAGAGTGAATTGCAAGGATATCTAAGAATATATATATATTTATGATAATTTGCAGCGTTATTGTATAGTTCCCCCCCCACCTCCTCTGTTAGAGGAGGTGGGGGGAAATTAGATATATGGCGTTCAACGACTAGAAAATATAATATATTTTCCATGAGTACTCTAGATTTATATATATTAAGAATATATAAATTAAGACATAGTCTAAACTATAATGAAAATTATAGATATATATAATAAGAATTATATATGATAATATATTTGGTCGTCTAGACTTATCCTATTGGTCGTAGAAGCTAATAAGGGTACGACTGTTCGTCGTTTAAAAAGTTACTTGAGATGGGTTAATTACGACGTGAGTCAGTAATGATTTTATCATCTATGACGTTAATAGTAGTATATAATTATATGTGTACGAAAGGATTATATAATATAGTCCAATGGTTAAGAGCATCCGATTCTAAGCTAAGACTATAAAGGATAAATATTGATAGCTTATAAAATATTAAGCCTTATATACTCACTATATATACATTAAAGATAATAATGTAATAGTAATATATCTATGTACCTTTCTTCGAAAGGAAGGATATAATAAACTAATAAATTTAATCATATATAACAACAAATCATGTCAAAAATTACATAATATATAATAATTACCCCTCCCTCCGGGAGGGGTGATAACCCCCCCCCTTGTAGGGGGGTCATTAATTATACTTTAAGAGTATGATTTTCATAGATTATAGGTTAATCCCCTTCCGCAAAGGAGGGGATGAGTCTTAAGAAGGTGTATTTCAGATAAATGGTAGCATTTATCCATAATCCCTCACTTTTCCCCCCCTGCAATGCAGGGGGTGTTAGGGGATCATAGATTAATTGGTAAATCTTACGCTTTGCATGCGTATGTTATCGGTTCAATTCCGATTGATTCCAGATATATATGATATAAAATTATAAAAAGAATTATGATCTGACTAGATGTGCCAACACCTTGAGCAATTAGATTCCAAGACTCAGCTACACCAAATAGCGAGGGTATTCACGAATTATACGACCATATTATGTATTATCTTACATTAATATTAGGTTTAGTTTCTTATATATTATATGTAATTATTAAAGATTTTAGACAAAATAAATTTGCATATAAATATATAAGACATGGACAAACAATTGAAATTATATGAACAATCTTCCCAGCTGTTATATTATTATTAATTGCTTTCCCTAGTTTTATTTTATTATACTTATGTGATGAAGTATTAACTCCAGCTATGACTATTAAAGTTATCGGTCTTCAATGATATTGAAAATACGAATATTCTGACTTTGTTAGTGAAACAGGAGAATCAATTGAATTTGAATCATATGTTGTACCTGACGATATGTTAGAAGAAGGACAATTAAGATTATTAGATACTGATACATCTATAGTTGTTCCTGTAGATACTCATGTTAGATTTGTAGTAACAGCTAATGATGTAATTCATTGCTTTACAATTCCTTCATTAGGTATTAAAATAGATGCTACACCTGGTAGATTAAACCAAGTAAGTGCCTTACTACAACGTACAGGTGTTTTCTATGGACAGTGTTAGCATAATAGCACCTTTATATTGTAAAATATAAAAGCAAACAAAGTTAATTATAAAAATATCTTATATATACCTAAGACAATTTATAGCGAAGTCTATTTCTAATAAAATAGAAACGTTAAACGACTAGAAGATGAAATAATTCTTCCAAGAAAGCTTTGCATCTTATGAAATATCCCTCCCCCCTATCTAGAGCAATATAGCTACTTAAAAGGGTTATCATAAGATGATGACATAGTCTAAGCTGTATAGTGATATACAGATATATATATTAAATATTATATATGTTAATAGCCCTGTCAGAGCTCTGTGGAGTTGAAGGTTGGCTCTAATATATTGTGAAATATATTTGAAACTAATGTATCATTAGTGAAACGAGGTTAATTATAAAGATCCCTTATAGATATAAGGTAATTTGTAGCGAAGCTTATTTAGATAATTCTATAAAGAATAAATTAATAGGAACGTTCAACGACTAAAAGAATAAACAATTCTTTCAAGAAAGCCTCGCATCTTATTTATAATATAAGATGAAGACATAGTCTAAGCTATATAGTGATATATAGATATATCTATTAAATAATAGCCCTTTAGGGGGGTATACAGTCCAAGGAGTGAGACCGTATATATATGTTAATAAACCAAGTAA